>NC_057795.1:192794584-192826622 GCF_018294505.1 Triticum aestivum | reverse complement strand
TTCGCCATAGCAGCCGTCACCGGCCACCCCTTGCTCCCCCGACTAGCCCAGAGGCTCCGCCTCGACCCCCTCTTCCTCCCCACCGCTTCACGGGCCTCCGGAAGCCCTGCATCGCCGCCCACGTCGCCGTTCCCCTCCTCGGCCACCGGAGATCGTCGCCGTCGAATCGGGAGCTACCGGACGTCCCCGAGCCCGCTAACCATCCCTGCAGCTCCGCGGTGAGCCACTGACCCGATTCCCCCTTGCCCCGTCGTCCCTAGCATCCTGTAGCTGCCGCCCCCTTGAGCTCCGAAGCTCGCCGCCGCCGTGCCTCGTCGCCGTCGTGGCCACAGTCACCGTAGCGCCCAACCGAGCACACCCACGTCCTCACCGCACCGCGTAGAAGCCGTAGGTGCCAACCCCGCATCTCCGCAGCCGTTGTAGCCTCGACCCCCAGCTCAACCGAGCTCCGGCAGCCGCCACGGTCGTCGCCGTCGTCGGTACCGGCCACCTCAGGCACGGCCACCACCACCGTTCGACGCGCGGGAGCAAGGGCTCTCCAACGAGCCCAAGCACGGCCTCGCCCGTGCCCTGTAGCGCGTTTCCGCATCGCGCCGCCGTCTCGGGCCTCGCCGGCGTCATGTCGCCGGTGGGTTTGAACCACCTTGACCACGGCAGGACCCCCCTGTGTCCCTGACAGGTGGGCCCAGCCCTGTTAGCTAATTAGGATTAGCACTAACCGAATTAGTTAAACTAACTACCCCCCTAACACTTACCAGTGGGCCCCAGTGCCACTAATTCCTAATTAGGATTAATTTAACCCTGTTAAACCCCCCTGTCACTGACATGTGGCCCCCACACGTTAGGTTTGACCCCAGCCAGCCGCAGTTGACCGCTGACGTCATGCTGACGTCATGCTGGCGCAATATTTATATTTCTGGATTTAAATTAAATCAGGAAATCCCAGAATATTATTTAAACTTCAAAAATTCATAACTTTTATTCTGTAACTCCAAATCAGAAAAATTATATATGAAAAATGATCAGAAAAATCCAATCTATCCATCTGTACTATTTTCATGCATGATCAAACAAGTTAAATTGATGTTTTAAGCAGAACAAGGAAAAGCACTTTAAAAGGCCATGTTTGAGTTTGAAATTTGAATCTTTGATTCAAATTTGTTCAAACCCTTCTGGTCTTAGTTGCATTAGCCCAACACACTCATATTACTATGTTTCATGCATGCATCATATTGTTGCACATTGTTTGGTGATGGTTGTGTATCGGTGTCCTTTGCGACAGGTTCTGCCTCCGAGGAGTACCGTGATTACCCTAACGAAGAACCGTATCAGTGCATCGAACCATCAGGCAAGCAACCAACCATTTGATCATATCGATACAATCCCATGTTCTCGCTCCTGCTCTCTTTTACTGCATTAAGACAACGCGTTTCAAACTGCTGTGTGCTACGGTAGTTGAACCCATTTCCTCTGCATGACCTGTCATTGCCACAGTAACTAGATGAAACCCACTAGCATGTGTAGGAGTTGATTGAGCCATATGTATGTGTTGTTCCTACCTTGCTATGCCTGCTATGCTTAGAGTCGTGTCAGGGCTGGTTCATCTGGGTGATGGGCTAGAGTGAAATGATTATGTCGTAATGAGAGTGGTGTGGTGAACACGATTTGGTAAAGGTATCGATGAGAGGCCATGTAGGAGTACATGTTGGGTTGTTTCATTGAAGCCGACCTTAAGCACTGAGATCTGTATGTGTGATTTAAGATACAGCTACTACCATGCATTGGGCCCTGAAATATGACCCCGCTCGACTTCTTATTCACCCTAGCTCTCTGTCCAGGAGTTGCAAGTAGTTTCTGGTGTTTGTAGTCTACTGGAGGCCGTGGACAGCGCTGACCGTAGGGGTGGGCTGTGATGCGGTAGGTACGTGGCCGGGTGTACCGGATACCCGTTAGGTATCTCGGGAACCCTGTTCACATCGTTCGGGGCCGTATGGGAAACCTCGGCCGGACTCCCTGCGGATGGAACCTGAATAGGCGATAAACCTGGACTAGAGGCTTAGGTGTTTAGGTAGGTCGTGGTCTACACCCACGTCGGCTTTCGCTTGAAGTCTGCCGAGCACATGTCGTGTGCAGACGCTAAGTGGTGGAAACATGTATGAAGAAGTACACCCCTGCAGGGTTATCATAACCTATTCGAATAGCCGCGTCCGCGGTAACGGACTACTTGGTTGCCTATACAGTTCATAGACAAGTAAATGGAAACTACTAAAAGCCTCAAGATAAGCGTGAGTGCCGAGGATGGCTCTTCCGTAGGAAGACGGAGGCGGATCCTCGGTAGTGTATTGAAGTGGTGAGTAGTGGACTCGTGTGCGCAAAACCATTTCAAGTTGGAGTATCGTAGGATAGCCTAGCCAAGAGTCAAAGCTGGCTTGCTGTAATAACTCCACCAACCCTTCTTGATAATATGCATGTATGTAGGATCTGATGTAAGTCTTGCTGAGTACCTTTGTACTCATGTTGCTATAATCTACATTTTTACAGAAGACACTGCAACCCCTTCTGATGGGTTCTATGTAGACGTTGACATCAACGAGTAGGCTAAAGACCCAGGTGGTGACCCTGAGCTTGTGAAGGACCATGTAGTATAGCTAGGCTTTCCAAGCCTCTTTTATTTTACTAGTTGTCTATACTCAGACAAGTTACTTCCGCTGCTGGTTTGTATGACTGTATGACTTGTATGTTGGGTCGTGAGACCCGTACCTTTGTGTATGTTATGTATGGCTCCCTGTCGTAGAGTCATGTTGTGATGCTTCGTTGTATTTGCACATATCGAGCATATTGTGTGTATGATTGAAATGCTTGGTATGTGTGGGATCTGACTATCTAGTTGTTTATCTTTAGTAGCCTCTCTTACCGGGAAATGTCTCCTAGTGTTACCGCTGAGCCATGGTAGCTTGCTACTGCTCTGGAACACTTAGGCTGGCCGGCATGTGTCCTTCTTCGTTCCTGTGTCTGTCCCTTCGGGGAAATGTCACGCTTTGAGTACCGGAGTCCTGTTAGCCCGCTACATCCCGGTTTACCGGAGTCCTGCTAGCCCAGTGCTACAGCCCGGACCCACTTGCTGATGACCGACACGTTCGAAGCTGGGTCATGGATGCCTGTCCCTGTAAGTCTGTGCCACTTTGGGTTTACGACTAGTCATGTCAGCCCGGGCTCCTTATCATATGGATGCTAGCGACACTATCATATACGTGAGCCAAAAGGCGCAAACGGTCCCGGGCAAAGGTAAGGCGACACCCGTGGGGATACCGTGCGTGAGGCCGCAAGGTGATATGAGGTGTTACCGGCTAGATCAATGTGACAACGAGTCGGGGTCCTGACAGCGTTGGCATCAGAGCCGGACTGCCTGTAGGTTCTCCAAGCCAAACTGGTCGATGTTGAGTCTAGAAATTCTTTAGTTATATGTAGGGGAATTGTTTGTGGATTGGAACGTAAGGCTCTCTTTACTCCTTTATCTTATGACATTTTGATCTGAGTCAGTCTATTCTTCCACCGGGGGTTAAGGAATTAGGATCTATTCTCTCTATCAGGATCACGTGTTACCAATCAGTAGTACCTTATAGGTATGATGGATACAAGCCTAGTTCAGTTCTTTTACCACATTATGTTGCTAGGATGGTCTCAGAACTTTGATATGATGATGTCGAGTGTGTATGAAATCCTTTGTCAAATGTCTCAAAATCCTTCTTGAGCATTTACAGCTGTTATGCTGCCGAAATTTTGCTAGAAATTCTAATGCCTTTGCATTATGATTGTGCTTTCAGATGGCCACTCGCGACCTCAATCAAGTGGTTCGCCTGACTCGATGCCTAGATGTACCCGGCCATACTGCCAAGTTGGTCAGGGTAATGACTGAGGCTGGATACCGCTGGTATCCTGAGTACACGGTCGAAGAGCAATTTCGGGACTTTAATCAAAGCCAGTATCTATGCACTGTCAGGATATTTCCGTCTTATCCTGGATCCACCGAGCCCCTTCACTGCTCCTATGGACTCGGGGTTACTATTGAGATGGCTGTGCAGGATGCCGCCTACTCTATGATGACCATTATGCGAGTCAGATCTGGTCTATTTCGGGACTCTGATTTCCGGTATATGCCAGGATCACTTCCGAGAGCACAAGGGTATCTCCAGGCTATCTATGCTGACCCCACCCAGGAGGATTCACGGACTCGCACCACTGCTGAGATGCTCGAGGATAAGGACCGCGAAAATCGGGCCTTGAGGTTAGAGCTTTTCAATACCCGTGCTGACCACTGGGCCACTTTGACTCGGTTCGCACCGGCGGTGCAAGCTGGATATTCAGATATGTGCGATCTCTATCCTGTGAGATCTGCTCTGCCAGACGTGATGGGTTGGCGTGATGTAGGAGGCATCACCCCACCTCGCGGTCCCCGCAGGCCACCGTCTGTTGGTCCAAGGCCTCATCCTAGCCCCTATGGTCCACAAGCTCCGCGAGATCGTCTGTTTCCGGATGATCATGTTGAGCTTCCAGGCTATGGAGGTGACTTCTACGAGGACTACTACGGATCGGTCTGAGTTAGTGGTAGTATCACTAGTTCGCAACTAGCTGTGTCGTCTATCGTCCCGCTTGACTCGTGGGATATGACCTAGTTTGTACTCTTTCCGGAGGTGTAGAAAAATAATGTATAGGAGCTTGGAATGCCTCCGATGAGATGTAATCCTCTTTTCACCGTAATAGTACTTTGTTTGGTCTTGTACTAAACCCTGTATGGTGTGTATGACGATGGAATAAAAGAAGCAGTTTCTGTATCTACCATGTCATATGGATGATCATCTTGCATTTCGAGTTATTCCTTACATTTTATATCCTATGTCGGAATTTTATCATCCTGACTAAATCATTGTCTTGTTTACCTAGGATGGTCAACACGCGCACTAACCCTGCTCCTCAAGAGCAGGCCGAAGGCAGTGAAGTCAGGGATGCAAATCTGCCTCATCCTCCTTCCCTAGCCGAGGTTATGATGGAAGCTGAGAGAAACAAGCGGGAGACCAACCGTTTGTTGGAGCGTATTGAACAGAACACAGCACACCCTCAGAGGACTAACGTGGTGTCACTCAGTGATTTTATCAAATTACATCCACCCACGTTCCACCACTCCGTCGAGCCTCTCGACGCTGATGACTGGCTTCGCAGTATCGCTCACAAACTGCGTTCTGCGCTGGTAGCGGAGGCTGACAAGGTCACCTTTGCTGCATATCATCTTGAAGGCCCCGCCAGTCTATGGTGGGAGAATTATGGAGCTATGCGCCCGGCGGGCCATGTCACTACTTGGGCTGAGTTCAGTGAGGCTTTCCGTGAACATCACATTCCGGAGGGTCTCATGGACCGTAAACGTGAGGAATTTTGCAGTTTCACCCAAGGCCGACTTTCTGTGGATGCTTACAGCAGGGAGTTTGGTAATCTCGCACGATATGCAACTGAGGAAGTGTCTACTGATGCCAAGAAGCAAGCAAGGTTCCGTAAGGGACTTAGTCCTGAGCTTCGCCGTGACCTCCGTCTGCATGAGTGCACATCTTTCCAGAAACTTGTCAACAAAGCCATCAGTGCTGAAACTGGTCAGACTGACTATGACACAACACGCAAGCATGGCCGTGACATGGGTTCCTCATCCGGTGCTGGTCCTCAGAAGCGCCGCGTGTGGGTACCCAACACCGCCCTGCCACCCAGGTTCACACCGAGGCCTTCTTTCCAGGCGCCTCGCCCTGTTCAACAGTCTGCACCGGCCAAGCCCTATGGGGGTCCAACCAACAATGCTCCTCCACGTACCAGTTCCGTGACTTGTTTCAAGTGTGGGGAATCTGGTCACTATATGCGTGAGTGTCCCCAGACCAACCCCAACCAGTCTACTAAAGCTGTTGGCCGTGGCAAGCCGACAGGGAAAGTGTTCCATGCCAAACCGGTCACCGCTTCACGTGGCCATGTCAACTGTATCTCTGCCGAAGAAGCTCAAGAGGATCCCAACATCGTTCTCGGTACGCTTCTTATTAATTGCCACCCGGCATCTGTTCTTTTCGATACAGGAGCCTCTCATTCTTTTATATCCGAAAATTATGCTCGTTTGCATAACGTTGCATTCTGTGACATGCCATCCACTATGGAAATTTCTACTCCTGGTTCTAGATGGCAGACCTCTAGGGTAAGTTATGGAAATGAAATCCAAGTTGACAGACTTGTTTTCCTCGCGTCCTTGATAGCCCTTAAATCTTCAGATATTAATATCATTCTGGGTATGGACTGGATGTCGGCTCATCATGCCCAAATTGATTGCTTCTCTAGGACTGTTCAACTCACTCACCCTTCGGGCAAGATAGTCAATGTCTTGACCCGATTAGCCAAGAGACAGTTATATTCTCTTAACGCCAGCCCTTTGCCAGACCTTGAGGACATTCCGGTAGTCCGTGACTTCCCGGATGTCTTTCCAGAGGAATTGCTAGGTGTTCCACCTGACAGGGATGTCGAGTTCGTAATAGACCTCATCCCCGGAACCGTTCCGATTGCTAGAAGACCTTATAAGATGGCACCCCTAGAACTAGCCAAGCTTAAGAAACAACTCGATGAGTCCTTGAAAAAGGGTTTCATCCGACCTAGTTCATCTCCGTGGGCTTGCCCCGTCCTCTTCGTCAAGAAGAAGGATGGTACGGACCGGATGGTTGTAGATTACCGACCTGTCAATTTGGTCACAATCAAGAACAAATATCCACTTCCCAGGATCAACGACCTGTATGATCAGCTCGCCGGATCCTCAGTCTTCTCTAAGATGGATTTGAGGTTGGGCTACCATCAAATCAAAATCAGAAACGGGGACATTCCTAAAACGGCCTTTGTTACTCGTTATGGCCAATACAAGTACACCGTCATGTCCTTCAGATTAACCAACGCTCCAGCCACCTTTTCTCGGTTAATGAACTCAATCTTCATGGAGTATTTGGATAAATTCGTCGTAGTTTATCTCGATGATATACTCATCTACTCCAAGAACGAGGAAGAACATGCCGAACATCTAAGGCTAGTGTTGAAGAAACTTCGAGAGCATCGCCTTTATGCCAAATTTTCTAAATGTGAATTCTGGTTGTCAGAAGTGACCTATCTGGGTCATGTAATATCTGGTAAAGGTATTGCTGTTAACCCTGAGCGAGTTCAAGCCGTCCTTAATTGGACTCCACCTGAATCGGTCAAGCAAGTTCGGAGTTTTCTAGGCTTAGCGAGCTATTGTCGTCGCTTTGTCGAGAACTTCTCCAAGGTTGCAAAACCTCTAACCGAACTCCTCAAGAAAGATAAGAAGTTCGAGTGGACTCCACAATGTGAGTACAGCTTTCAGGAACTGAAAAGATGCCTGACTTCTGCTCCCGTACTGGTACCGCCAGACTTCTCCAAGGACTTTGTTATCTACTGCGACGCCTCGCGACAAGGACTAGGTTGCATTCTCATGCAAGATCGACACGTAATTGCTTACGCTTCACGGCAATTGCACCCACATGAGGAGAATTATCCTACTCATGATCTAGAGCTTGCAGCCGTAGTCTATGCACTTAAGACCTGGCGACATTACCTCCTCGGTAATCGTTGCGAAATTTTCACTGATCACCAAAGTCTGAAGTACATCTTCACCCAACCGGATCTGAATCTTAGGCAAAGACGTTGGGTTGAGTTGATCACAGACTTCGACTTAGGAATAACCTACACCCCAGGGAAAGCCAACGTCATGGCTGATGCGCTAAGTCGTAAATCTTATTGTAACAACCTGATGTTACAACAAAGTCAACCGCTTCTCCATGAGGAATTTCGGAAGCTTAACCTTCACAATGTACCTCAAGGTTTTCTTTCCACCTTGGTAGCAAAACCTACTCTTACGGATCAAATCATCGCTGCCCAAAAGCGAGATAAGGGAATATCTAAAATCAAAGAGAACATTGCTAGCGGAGGTGCTAGTTGTTTCTCCACAAATGATCATGGTGTTGTGTACTTTGAGAACCGTCTAGTGGTTCCCAAGAACCAGCATCTACGGCAGTTGATCCTTAAGGAGGCTCATGAATCTCCTCTCACCATTCATCCCGGTAGTACTAAGATGTATCAGGACCTACGCCAGAGGTTCTGGTGGACTAGGATGAAGAGAGAAATTGCTCAGTATATTGCTAATTGCGACGTCTGTCGTCGTGTAAAAGCAGAGCATCAACGGCCTGCTGGCACCCTTCAACCCTTAGCTATTCCTGAATGGAAATGGGATAAAATTGGTATGGATTTCATTACCGGTTTTCCCAGGACCAAGAGAGGGAATAATGCTATTTTCGTCGTGGTCGATCGTCTTTCCAAAGTAGCCCATTTCTTACCTGTTCGTGAGAGTATAACCGCTAGCCAGCTGGCAGACTTATACATCTCCCGAATAGTGTCCCTCCATGGTGTTCTTTTGGAAATTAACTCGGATCGAGGAAGTCTTTTCACCTCTCGATTTTGGGAAAGTTTCCAAAATGCTATGGGAACCCGTCTCTCCTTTAGCACCGCTTTCCACCCTCAGTCGAGTGGTCAAGTGGAACGCGTCAACCAGATTCTAGAAGACATGCTTCGAGCCTCTGTTATCTCATTCGGAATGGACTGGGAGAAGTGTCTTCCATTTGCCGAATTCGCTTACAACAACAGCTATCAATCTAGCTTGGGTAAAGCCCCTTTTGAAGTTCTCTATGGACGACGGTGTCGAACACCCCTTAACTGGTCAGAGACCGGGGAAAGACAATTCTTTGGCCCGGATATGATTCAGGAAGCAGAAGAACAAGTTCGTATCGTTCGTGAAAAGTTGAAAACAGCCCAATCTCGTCAAAAGAGTCAATATGACCGAAAACATAAGGCTATGACTTTCGAGGTTGACGAGAAGGCTTATCTTCGGGTCACCCCTCTGAAGGGAACCCATCGTTTCGGTATCAAAGGCAAATTGGCTCCTCGTTACATTGGACCTTTTCGCATTCTCGCCAAACGAGGAGAAGTTGCCTACTAGTTGGAACTACCTCCGCACCTCTCCAGAGTCCACGATGTCTTCCACGTTTCTCAACTCAGGCGTTGCTTCTCGGATCCTATCCGTGAAGTGGACCACGAAATGCTTGATCTCCAAGATAATCTTACATATCGAGAGTACCCCATTCGTATCCTCGATCAGGCCGAACGTACCACCCGACGTCATAATATCAAGTTTCTCAAAGTTCAATGGTCGCACCATTCTGAGGATGAAGCAACTTGGGAAAGGGAGGATCGTCTTCGACTCGAGTATCCCGCCCTCTTCCCGGAGGAACCCAAATCTCGGGACGAGATTCTTTTGAGTGGGGGTGAGTTGTCACACCCTAGCTAGTCATGCATCAGAGTGTGTGCATCATGTTTAAAATTCCATCTAATTTGAAATGGGGATTTGTGAAACCCTTAGAATCATTTTTGAAAATGATCCAAATAAAAATTTCTCCAAAAAGGTCCAAGAAAATGCTCATGTTGCTCTCTGAAAATATTGGACAGAGATAAAAATCAAACCAATATTTTTAAGAGCTCATAGGTATTTATTTTGGGCATTTGGAATTAATGCATAAATATTTGCTTTGGAAATATATTAGTTATATAAATTAATATATGTCCAAATATTATGCCATTTATAAAGGAGCTCTGGAATAATATATCTAGCCCCTGCAAAAATTGGCATAAGGTAAATAAATGATTTAATATTTTATTTAAATCAAAACAAATGTCAGAAGAATTAAAAAACAGAAATAAATAAAAGGAGGAGCTTACCTGGGCTCCTCCCTGTGTAGCCCAGCCAGCTGGCCGGCCCAACCAGCAGGCGGCCCAGCCCGCCTCCCTCCTCTGTCGTCTTCGTCCTCGATAGAGGGAGGGGAGTGCGGCCGGCGCGCGCGCGCGCCACCGCGCCACGCCACCTGCTCGCCTGCCTGCCTGCCCTCCCCTCCTCGTCTCGATGCCCCGGACGACGCCACGCCCTCCCCCTGCTCTCTCTCACTCTCCCGCGGTTCTTCCCTCCTCTCCCTCGCTCTCTCTCTCTCACGGCCGAACACCACCATCGCCGCCGTTCGCCATAGCAGCCGTCACCGGCCACCCCTCGCTCCCCCGACTAGCCCAGAGGCTCCGCCTCGACCCCCTCTTCCTCCCCACCGCTTCACGGGCCTCTGGAAGCCCTGCATCGCCGCCCACGTCGCCATTCCCCTCCTCGGCCACCGGAGATCGTCGCCGTCGAATCGGGAGCTACCGGACGTCCCCGAGCCCACTAACCATCCCTGCAGCTCCGCGGTGAGCCACTGACCCGATTCCCCCTTGCCCCGTCGTCCCTAGCATCCTGTAGCTGCCGCCCCCTTGAGCTCCGAAGCTCGCCGCCGCCGTGCCTCGTCGCCGTCGTGGCCACAGTCACCGTAGCGCCCAACCGAGCACACCCACGTCCTCACCGCACCGCGTAGAAGCCGTAGGTGCCAACCCCGCATCTCCGCAGCCATTGTAGCCTCGACCCCGAGCTCTACCGAGCTCCGGCAGCCGCCACGGTCGTCGCCGTCGTCGGTACCGGCCACCTCAGGCACGGCCACCACCACCGTTCGACGCGCGGGAGCAAGGGCTCTCCAACGAGCCCAAGCACGGCCTCGCCCGTGCCCTGTAGCGCGTTTCCACATCGCGCCGCCGTCTCGGGCCTCGCCGGCGTCATGTCGCCGGTGGGTTTGAACCACCTTGACCACGGCAGGACCCCCCTGTGTCCCTGACAGGTGGGCCCAGCCCTGTTAGCTAATTAGGATTAGCACTAACCGAATTAGTTAAACTAACTACCCCCCTGACACTGACCAGTGGGCCCCAGCGCTACTAATTCCTAATTAGGATTAATTTAACCCTGTTAAACCCCCCTGTCACTGACGTGTGGCCCCCACATGTCAGGTTTGACCCCAGCCAGCCGCAGTTGACCGCTGACGTCATGCTGACGTCATGCTGGCGCAATATTTATATTTCTGGATTTAAATTAAATCAGGAAATCCCAGAATATTATTTAAACTTCAAAAATTCATAACTTTTATTCTGTAACTCCAAATCAGACAAATTATATATGAAAAATGATCAGAAAAATCCAATCTATCCATCTGTACTATTTTCATGCATGATCAAACAAGTTAAATTGATGTTTTAAGCAGAACAAGGAAAAGCACTTTAAAAGGCCATGTTTGAGTTTGAAATTTGAATCTTTGATTCAAATTTGTTCAAACCCTTCTGGTCTTAGTTGCATTAGCCCAACACACTCATATTACTATGTTTCATGCATGCATCATATTGTTGCACATTGTTTGGTGATGGTTGTGTATCGGTGTCCTTTGCGACAGGTTCTGCCTTCGAGGAGTACCGTGATTACCCTAACGAAGAACCGTATCAGTGCATCGAACCATCAGGCAAGCAACCAACCATTTGATCATATCGATACAATCCCATGTTCTCGCTCCTGCTCTCTTTTACTGCATTAAGACAACGCGTTTCAAACTGCTGTGTGCTACGGTAGTTGAACCCATTTCCTCTGCATGACCTGTCATTGCCACAGTAACTAGATGAAACCCACTAGCATGTGTAGGAGTTGATTGAGCCATATGTATGTGTTGTTCCTACCTTGCTATGCCTGCTATGCTTAGAGTCGTGTCAGGGCTGGTTCATCTGGGTGATGGGCTAGAGTGAAATGATTATGTCGTAATGAGAGTGGTGTGGTGAACACGATTTGGTAAAGGTATCGATGAGAGGCCATGTAGGAGTACATGGTGGGTTGTTTCATTGAAGCCGACCTTAAGCACTGAGATCTGTATGTGTGATTTAAGATACAGCTACTACCATGCATTGGGCCCTGAAATATGACCCCGCTCGACTTCTTATTCACCCTAGCTCTCTGTCCAGGAGTTGCAAGTAGTTTCTGGTGTTTGTAGTCTACTGGAGGCCGTGGACAGCGCTGACCGTAGGGGTGGGCTGTGATGCGGTAGGTACGTGGCCGGGTGTACCGAATACCCGTTAGGTATCTCGGGAACCATGTTCACATCGTTCGGGGCCGTATGGGAAACCTCGGCCGGACTCCCTGCGGATGGAACCTGAATAGGCGATAAACCTGGACTAGAGGCTTAGGTGTTTAGGTAGGTCGTGGTCTACACCCACGTCGGCTTTCGCTTGAAGTCTGCCGAGCACATGTCGTGTGCAGACGCTAAGTGGTGGAAACATGTATGAAGAAGTACACCCCTGCAGGGTTATCATAACCTATTCGAATAGCCGCGTCCGCGGTAACGGACTACTTGGTTGCCTATACAGTTCATAGACAAGTAAATGGAAACTACTAAAAGCCTCAAGATAAGCGTGAGTGCCGAGGATGGCTCTTCCGTAGGAAGACGGAGGCGGATCCTAGGTAGTGTATTGAAGTGGTGAGTAGTGGACTCGTGTGCGCAAAACCATTTCAAGTTGGAGTATCATAGGATAGCCTAGCCAAGAGTCAAAGCTGGCTTGCTGCAATAACTCCACCAACCCTTCTTGATAATATGCATGTATGTAGGATCTGATGTAAGTCTTGCTGAGTACCTTTGTACTCATGTTGCTATAATCTACATTTTTACAGAAGACGCTGCAACCCCTTCTGATGGGTTCTATGTAGACGTTGACATCAACGAGTAGGCTAAAGACCCAGGTGGTGACCCTGAGCTTGTGAAGGACCATGTAGTATAGCTAGGCTTTCCAAGCCTCTTTTATTTTACTAGTTGTCTGTACTCAGACAAGTTACTTCCGCTGCTGGTTTGTATGACTGTATGACTTGTATGTTGGGTCGTGAGACCCGTACCTTTGTGTATGTTATGTATGGCTCCCTGAGCCTTAAATAAAGTACTTGTGTCATAGAGTCATGTTGTGATGCTTCGTTGTATTTGCACATATCGAGCATATTGTGTGTATGATTGAAATGCTTGGTATGTGTGGGATCTGACTATCTAGTTGTTTATCTTTAGTAGCCTCTCTTACCGGGAAATGTCTCCTAGTGTTACCGCTGAGCCATGGCAGCTTGCTACTGCTCTGGAACACTTAGGCTGGCCGGCATGTGTCCTTCTTCGTTCCTGTGTCTGTCCCTTCGGGGAAATGTCACGCTTTGAGTACCGGAGTCCTGTTAGCCCGCTACAGCCCGGTTTACCGGAGTCCTGCTAGCCCAGTGCTACAGCCCGGACCCACTTGCTGATGACCAACACGTTCGAAGCTGGGTCATGGATGCCTGTCCCTGTAAGTCTGTGCCACTTTGGGTTTACGACTAGTCATGTCAGCCCGGGCTCCTTATCATATGGATGCTAGCGACACTATCATATACGTGAGCCAAAAGGCGCAAACGGTCCCGGGCAAAGGTAAGGCGACACCCGTGGGGATACCGTGCGTGAGGCCGCAAGGTGATATGAGGTGTTACCGGCTAGATCAATGTGACATCGAGTCGGCGTCCTGACACCATGCTTCATTTTCATTACACAAAATACTCCCATCATGCACAACCCCGATGACGAGCCGAGCAATTGTTTCATACTTTTTAACGCGCTTCAGCCTTTTCAACTCTTACGCAATACATGAGCGCAAGCCATGGGCATAGCACTATGGTGGTATATGGTGGTGGTTGTGAAGACAAAAAGGGAGAAGATAGTCTCACATCAACTAGGCATATTAACGGGCTATATGGAGATGCCCATTAATAGATATTAATGTGAGTGAGTAGGGATTGCCATGCAACGGATGCACTAGAGCTATAAATATATGAAAGCTCAACAAAAGAAACTAAGTGGGTGTGCATCCAACTTGCTTGCTCACGAAGACCTAGGGCATTTTTAGGAAGCCCATCATTGGAATATACAAGCCAAGTTCTATAATGAAAAATTCCCACTTAGTATATGAAAGTGACAACATAGGAGACTCTCTACCATGAAGATCATGGTGCTACTTTGAAGCACAAGTGTGGAAAAAGAGATAGTAGCATTGTCCCTTCTCTCTTTTTTTCTCATTTTATTTTTCTATTTTTTTTCTATTTTTTCCTTTTTTTCTTTCTTCTTTTTTTTCTTTGGCTTTTTTTGGCCTTTTTTTTCTTTTCTCATTTTTTTGTAAAGTCCGAAGTCTCATCCCGACTTGTGGGGGAATCATAGCCTTCATCATCCTTTCCTCACTAGGACAATGCTCTAATAATGAAGATCATCACACTTTTATGGATTTACAACTCAAGAATTACAACTCAAAGCTAGAACAAGATATGACTCTATATGAATGCCTCCGGTGGTGTACCGGGATATGCAATGAATCAAGAGCGACATGTATGAAAATTATGAAGGTGGCCTTGCCACAAATACGATGTCAACTACATGATCATGCAAAGAGCAATATTACAATGATGGAACATGTCATAATAAACGGAACGGTGGAAAGTTGCATGGCAATATATCTCGGAATGGCTATGGAAATGCCATAATAGGTAGGTATGGTGGCTATTTTGAGGAAGGTAAATAAGGGGTTTATGATACCGGCGAAAGTTGCGCGGTAATAATAAAGGCTAGCAAAAGTGGAAGGATGAGTGTGCATTTATCCATGGACTCACATTAGTCAAAAAGAACTCATATACTTATTGCAAAAGTCTACTTAGCCCTCGAAACAAAGTACTACTACGCATGCCCCAAGAGGGATAGATTGGTAGGAAAAGACCATCGCTCGTCCCCGACTGCCACTCATAAGGAAGACAATCAAAAGAGCACATCATGCAACAAATTTGTCACACAATTTTTACCATACGTGCATGCTACGAGACTTGCCAACTTCAACAAAAGTATTTCTCAATTTCATAATTAGCCACTAGCATGACCCTAACATTACTACCTTTGTATCTCGATACAATTATCAAGCATCAAGTTGATCATAGCATCCAATTCTTTTTCTATGATAGTTTTTATTATACCCAACTTGGATGCTCATCATTCTAGGACCAACTTTGTAACCATAGCAAATACCATGCTGTTTTAAAAGACTCTCAAAAAGATATAAGTGAGGCATGAGAGACTAGAAATTTCTTCAAAATTAAGACACCACCGTGCTCTAAAAGATATAAGTGAAGCATTAGAGCAAAAACTATCAAGCTCAAAAGATATAATTGAAGCACATAGAGTATTCTAGCAAATTCTAATCAAATAGGCTTCTCCCAAAATGTGTGTACAGCAAGGATGATTGTGGTAAACTAAAAAGCAAAGACTAATATAATACACGACGCTCCAAGCAAAACACATATCATGTGGCGAATAAAAATATAGCTCCAAGTAAAGTTACCAATGAACGAAGACGAAAGAGGGGATGCCTTCCCGGGGCATCCCCAAGCTTAGGCTTTTGGATATTCTTGAATATATTGGGGTGCCATGGGCATCCCCAAGCTTAGGCTCTTGCCACCCTTTATTCCATAGTCCCTAAAAGCTTTACCCAAAACTTGAAAACTTCACAACACAAAACTCAAAATGAAATCTTATAAGCTCCGTTAGTGAAAGAAAACAAAACCACCACATAAGGTACTGTAATGCACTCATTCTTTATTTATTTTGGTATTAAACCTACTGTATCCCAACTTCTCTATGGTTTATAAACTATTTTACTAGGCATAGATGCATCAAAATAAGCAAACAACACACGAAAAACAGAATCTGTCAAAAACAGAACAGTCTGTAGCAATCTGTAACTAACGCAAACTTCTTGAACTCTAAAAATCCTACCAAAATAGGAAGTCCTGGAAAATTTATTTATTGAACAGCAGCAAAAAGAATCAATGCAGAATCACGTTCCGGTGATTTAACAAAATTATATTCGTGCGTGCAAAGTTTCTGTTTTTCAGCAGAATCAAATCAACTATCATCGTAGGTTATCCTATAGGTTCTACTTGGCACAAACACTAATTAAAAGATAAAAACACATCTAAACAGAAGGTAGATGCAAGATTTATTAATAAAAAGGAGCAAAAACAAAAAACATAAAGAAAATTGGGTTGCCTCCCAACTAGCTCTATCGTTTAATGCCCCTAGCTAGGCATAAAAGTAAAGATAGATCTAACGAGTGCCATCTTTGGCACTAAATTCATAAGTAGCCCGCATGATAGATTCATAAGGTAAATTGACTTTCTTTCTTGGAAAGTTCTCCATGCATTTCTTTAATGGAAATTGGAATCTAATATTCCCTTCCTTCATATCAATAATCGCACCAATCGTTCTAAGGAAAGGTCTACCAAGAATAATAGGGCAAGAAAGATTGCAATCTATATCAAGAACGATAAAATCCATGGGCACCAAATTTCTATTTGCAACAATGAGAACATCATTGATTCTTCCCATTGGCTTTTTAATGGTGGAATCCGCAAGATGCAAATTTAAAGAGCAATCATCAAGATCATGGAAACCTAGAATATCACATAAAGTTTTCGGAATCGTGGAAACACTAGCACCCAAATCACACAAAGCAAAACACTCATAATCTTTAATTCTAATCTTTATAGTAGGTTCCCACTCATCATTAAGTTTTCTAGGTCTAGAAACTTCCAAATTAAGTTTTTCATCATAAGATTGCATCAAGGCATCAACGAAATGTTTGGTAAAAGCTTTATTTTGACTATAAGCATGAGGATAATTAACAACGGATTGCAACAAGGAAATACAACCTTTTAAATGAGCAATTATCATAATAAAATTCCATGAAATCCGAGATAGAAGGTTCAATGTTATTAGAAGTTGAGGACACTCCAATCTCACTTTTACCAAATTTAGCATCAAGATCTAAAGATTCCGAATTCTTGGGACGCCTTCTAGGAAAAGTTGATTCATCATCAGTCCCATAATCATCAAAATTCATATTGCAAAACATAGATCTAATAGGAGACGCATCAATAACTTTAAAGTCCTCATCATTATTTTCATGGAAACTAGAAGAACACGCTTTTATAAAGCTATCTTTCTTAGCTCGCAATCTAGCGGTTCTTTCCTTACACGCATCAATGGAAATTATCATTACTTTGAGAGACTCATTGATATCATGCTTAGGAGGAGAAGATCTAAGTTTAAGAGAATCAACATCAGGCGAAAGTCTATCAACGTTCCTAGCCAAATCATCAACTTTGAGCAGTTTTTCTTCAAGCAAAGCATTAAAATTCTTTTGAGAAATCATAAATTCTTTCACACTATTCTCAAAATCAGAGGGCATCTTATTAAAATTACCATAAGCATTATTGTAGGAATTTCCATAATTATTAGAGGAATTACTAGGGAACGGTCTAGCATTAAAGTTTCCTCTATAAGCATTGTTTCCAAAACTATTCCTACCAACAAAATTCACATCCATAGATTCATTATTATTCTCAATCAAAGAAGACAAAGGCATATCATTGGGATAAAGAGGAGTATTTTTAGTAGAAAACAATTTCATAAGTTCATCCATCTTTCCACTCAAAACATTGATTTCTTCTATAGCATGCACTTTTTTACTAGAAGATCTTTCGGTGTGCCATTGAGAATAACTAGCCATAATATTATCAAGAAGTTTTGTAGCATCTCCTAACGTGATTTCCATAAATGTGCCTCCCGCGGCCGAATCTAAGAGATTTCTAGAAGCAAAGTTCAAACCGGCATAAAATTTTTGTATGATCATTCATAAATTCAAACCATGAGTAGGGCAATTGTGAAGCATCAATTTCATTCTTACCCAAGATTGGGCAACATGCTCATGATCAAGTTGTTTAAAATTCATAATATCGTTCCTAAGAGTGATGATCTTAGTGGGAGGAAAATACTTAGAGATAAAAGCATCTTTGCACTTGTTCCAAGAATCAATACTATTTTTAGGCAAAGATGAAAACTAAACTTTAGCACGATCTCTAAGTGAAAATGGAAATAGACTTCAATTTGACAATATTGTTATCCGTATCTTTCTTCTTTTGCATATCACACAAATCAACAAAGTTGTTTAGATGAGTAGCGGCATCTTCACTAGGAAGGCAGGCGAATTGATCTTTCATAACAAGATTCAGCAAAGCGGTATTGATTTCACAAGACTCAACATCATTAAGAGGAGCAATCGGAGTACTAAGGAAATCATTATTATTGGTATTCGAGAAATCACACAATTTGGTATTATCTTGCGCCATGGCAACAAGTAATCCAACACACAACCAAACAAGAAAAGGCAAGCGAAAGAGAGGAGGAGATTGGGAAAGAGAGGGCGAATAGAACGACAAGGGTGAAGTGGGGGAGAGGAAAACGAGAGGCAAATGGCAAATAATGTAAATGCGAGGGAGATGGGTTTGTGATGGGTACTTGGTATGTCTTGACTTGAGAGAAGACCTCCCCGGAACCGGCGCCAGAAATCCTTCTTGCTATGTCTTGAGCTTGCGTTGGTTTTCCTTGAAGAGGAAATGGTGATGCAACAATAGTAGCGTAAGTATTTCCCTCAGTTTTTGAGAACCAAGGTATCAATCCAGTAGGAGGCTCCTCAAAAGTCCCACGCACCTACACAAACAAACTGAGAACTCGCAACCAACGCGATAAAGGGGTTGTCAATCCCTTCACGGCCACTTGCGAAAGTGAGATCTAATAAAGATAGTATGATAAGATAAATATATTTTTGGTATTTTATAATATATATGCAAAAAGTAAAGATGCAAATAAAAGTAGATTGAAAGCAAATATGATAAGAGATAGACCCGGGGGCCATAGGTGTCACTAGAGGCTTCTCTCAAGATATCATAAGTATTACAGTGGGTGAACAAATTACTGTCGAGCAATTGATAGAAAAGCGCATAGTTATGAGATTATCTAGGCATGATCATGTATATAGGCATCACGTCCATAACAAGTAGACTGACTCCTGCCTGCATCTACTACTATTACTCCACACATCGACCGACTCCTGCCTGCATCTAGAGTATTAAGTTCATAAGAACAGAGTAACGCATTAAGCAAGATGACATGATGTAGAGGGATAAAATCAAGCAATATGATATAAACCCCATCTTGTTATACTCGATGGCAACAATACAATACGTGCCTTGCAACCCTTTCTGTCACTGGGTACAGACACCACAAGATTGAACCCAAAGCTAAGCACTTCTCCCATGGCAAGAAAGATCAATCTAGTAGGCCAAACCAAACTGATAATTCGAAGAGACTTGCAAAGATAACTCAATCATACATAAAAGAATCCAGAGAAGATTCAAATATTATTCATAGATAAACTTGATCATAAACCCACAATTCATCGGATCTCGACAAACACACCGCAAAAAGAGTTTACATCGAATAGATCTCCACAAGAGAGGGGGAGAACATTGTATTGAGATCCAAAAAGAGAGAAGAAGCCATCTAGCTAAAAACTATGGACCCGTAGGTCTATGGTAAACTACTCACAACTCATCGGAGGGGCAAGGGTGTTGATGTAGAAGCCCTCCATGGTCGATTCCCCCTCCGACAGAGTGCCGGCGAAGGCTCCAAGATGAGATCTCGCGGATAGAGAAGGTTACGGTGGTGGAAATTCTGTTTCGTCCTCCTCCTGGATGTTTTCGGGGTACGTAGGTATATATAGGAGGAAGAAGTACGTCGGTGGCCGCCCGAAGGGCCCACGAGACAGGGGGCGCACCCTACAGGGGGGCCCTCCTATCTCGTGGGAGCCTCGGCAGCTTCTTGGCTTGCACTCCAAGTCCGCTGGATCACGTTCGTTCCAAAAATCACACTCCCGAAGGTTTCATTCCGTTTGGACTCCGTTTGATATTCCTTTTCTTCGAAATACTGAAATAGGCAAAAAACATCAATATGGGCTGGGCCTCCCGTTAGTAGGTTAGTCCCAAAAATGATATAAATGTGTAAAATAAGCCCATAAACATCCAAAAGGGGTAATATAGTAGCATGGAACAATAAAAAATTATAGATATGTTGGAGATGTATCAGCTCCCTGGATGTTTTCGGGGTACGTGGGTATATAAAGGAGGAAGAATTACGTCGATGGGGGCCCACGAGATAGGGGGCACGCCCAGGGGGGTGGGCGCACCCTCCACCCTTGTGGCTGCCTCGGCTGCTTCTTGGCTTGCACTCCAAGTCCTCTGGATCACGTTCGTTCCAAAAATCACGCTCCCGAAGGTTTCATTCCGTTTGGACTCCGTTTGATATTCCTTTTCTTCGAAACACTGAAATAGGCAAAAAAAAACAACAATACGGGCCGGGCCTCCGGTTAGTAGGTTAGTGCCAAAAATGCTATAAATGTGTAAAATAAAGCCCATAAACATCCAAAAGGGGTAATATAATAGCATGTAACAATCAAAAATTATAGATACATTAGAGACGTATCATCCATCAATGGATCTTGTACCTTGAGTGGCTCAACACTAGAGACAAGTGAGAAGTGAGCACAAAAGTTTGTCAATTGTTTACGAGTGACTCTACCTTCCGATATGTCGATAAGAATTTTATCAACATCAACACGACCGGCCACTCAGGGCATGATGGCGGTTAGGGTTTCATGAGTTTAACTTCATGTCCATCATACACATCCTCAACATATGGATCATTAATGTGTGGTGGAAGATCTTCTTCTTCATATTGCATTTGTTGAGGTTCATCATCAATGATTGCACTTTCTTGTTCTTGCCCTTGGTGATGGTCTTATTCTTGAAGATGATCATGGTGAGGGACTTGTACTTCTTCTTGTACTTGAACAACGGGTATCAGTTGAGCAACAGGAGCTTGTGGTGGTATGGGTGTTGAAATGGTTTGATGATGTGTGAAACTTCCATATTGTTCTTCATAATCATGAGGTTCTTGTTCCATTGGAAGAATAACACCAACACCCATGGTCAAAATATCTTGAGAAGGATCTTCTTCACCTACATCACTTAGATCAACTTGCTCCCCATGGGAGCCATTAAATTCATCAAACACCACGTCACAAGTTTCTACAACACATCCATTGGATTTTTTGTAGACTATAGGCGTGAGAGTTTGATCCATAACCAACAAATATGCCCTCAATTGTTTTGGATTGAAATTTTCCTAACCGTTCTCTTTTGTTGACGATGAAGCATTTTCACCCAAATACACGAAACTACTTGACATTTGGCTTGTTCCCGGTTAGGAGCTCATATGGAGTCTTCTCCAATATTGTACGAAGGAAGAGCCAGTTTGATGCATGACATGCGATGTTGACAGCCTCGACCCAAAAACTATGTGGTGACTTGTACTCATCCAACATGGACCTTGCCATTTCCACAAGTGTATGGTTCTTCCTTTCAGCTACACCATTTTGTTGAGGAGTGTATGGTGCGGAATATTGATGATCAATCCCTTCATCACTAAGAAATTCTTCCAAGGTGTAGTTGTTGAACTCTGAGCCATTATCACTTCTTAATTGCCAAGGTTTCTTTGTCAAACTTACGTTGTGCTTGCTTGGCAAAATCAATGAAGGTGATCTTCATCTCATCCTTGGACTTGAGGAAAAACACCCATGCATATCTTGAGTAATCATCAACAATGACAAGTCCATACTTCTTCCCACCAAGACTATCCCATGAAGGAGGCCCAAATAGATCCACATGAAGGAGCTCCAAAGGCCTTGAAGTAGATACAATATTCTCGGGTGGATGCTTTGATTGATGTTGCTTCCCGGCTATGCATGCACTACACACACGATCTTTCTCAAAAGAGACATTGGTTAGTCCAAGGATGTGATTACCCTTTAAGAGATCTTGAAGATTTCTCATTCTGACATGGGCTAGCACTACAAAAAAAAAACACTTCCGTGATGATACATGTTTGTCATAGTAGGTCACGTTTTCTGTCATGCATGTACATCCATGACGATTTTATGACAGAATCAAGATAGGCATACCTGTGCTGTCGTAGAAGTGTTCCATGACATTACCAAAATTATCATCATGGAAGTGTCCACTTCCATGACGATAAATCGCGCGTCATAGAAGTGCTTTCGTCAAGGGTGACTGACATGTGGCATCCACCATAACGGGTTGCCGTTAAGCTATCAGGTCCGGTTTTGGATCCAATAACCCGTTAACAGCCCAGACCAATGGGGATTTTCCATGTGTAAAATTCTCATTGGCCGAAGGAAACACGTGTTGGCTCACCGTTGGGACAGATGTCGTCCACTCATTGGACTGGACGCGCCTATGATACGTCGACACGTGGCACGACCCAACAGAGGCCCATATAGGTTAAAAAGGCCGGCCCAGTCAAAGGCCCATAGTATTTACTCAGGTCCTAGTGGGCCAATCCAGTAGCAACATGTTTAAACATGGCCCATTTACGGCCCGAAGCCAGATCAGGCCCGTTAATTGTTCGCTGAATATTTGGGCCCAATTACGGCCCAGTGACATTTTGGCCTGTTAGAGGCCCGATGTAGACATGGGCCCATTTCAGCCCGTTGTGTCTTTCCCTTGGGAATGGTCCGTGCTGCCCATGGGCCATACATGGTCCGACACGATATCCGGCCCTCTAATGGCCCATGATAAAGGTGGCAATAGTTCAACCCAACGTGACTTTCGGCCTGTTAAAGGACTGTCGTATAATTCGGCCCGTTGATGCTTGTACTAAGCTTTTGGCCTCTTGAAGGCCCATGATATCACTGGGCCAACTAAGGCCCGAGATATGTTTCGGCCTGGTAATGTCCCGTCATATAACTGGGCCAAAAAAGGCCCGGTCTACATTTCAGCCTGCTAAAGGCCCATCGACGACTAGTGAAAATTGAGGCCCAACATGCATTTTGGCCTGCTAAAGACCCATGGTTTCTTCTGGGTCGTATCATGCTAGCAAAATATTCAGCCTGTTAATGGCCCAAAGCTACATGGGCCTAACTAAGTGCTGGGTCCACTAAAGCCCCAACTAAACTTTGGGCCGAATATAGGCCCGTGTAAGTTGTGGGCCTGGCGCAAAGGGTGAAGGCCCCAATGGCTTTTTAGGCAAAGAAAGTTGCAGGCCGGCCCAATTGTGGCCCGCTAAAAAGCAGGCTCGTTAGAGGCGAATGTTTTGGCCCGGTTGTCGGTGTCAAAACCGGCGGATCTCGGGTAGGGGGTCCCGAACTGTGCATCTAAGGCTAATGGTAACAGGAGGCGGGGGACACAATGTTTACCCAGGTTCGGGCCCTCTCTATGGAGGTAATACCGTACTTCCTGCTTGATTGATCTTGATAAATATAAGTATTACAAGAGTTGATCTACCACGAGATCGTAATGGCTAAACCCTAGAAGTCTAGCCTATGAGATTATGGTTGTTGTTGTCTCTACGGACTAAACCCTTCAGTTTATATAGACACCGATGGGGGCTAGGGTTACACAAAGTTGGGTACAGAGAAAGGAACCTACATATCCGAATCGCCAAGCTTGCCTTCCACGCAAAGGAGAGGCCCATCTGGACACGTGAAGAAGTCTTCTATCTTGTATCTTCATAGCCCAATAGTCTGGCTGATGTATATAGTCCGGCTGTCCGAGGACCCCTTAGTCCAGGACTCCCTCAGTAGCCCCTGAACCAAGCTTCAATGACCATGAGTCTGGCGCGCAGATTGTCTTCGGCATTGCAAGGCAGGTTCCTTCTCCGAATACTTCAAAGTAGATCTCGAACACAAGGATCGTGCCTGGCTCTGCAAAACAAATTCCACATACCACCATAGAGAGTATAATATTCCACGAGTCCAATCCACTAACAACTTTTTGTAGTGTGACATCACGCCACCGCCGGTCATTATCGAACCATTTTTAACCTGCCCCTCCGTATTTCAAGGTGCAGTTTTATCGGCACGCCTTGTCAAGCAGAGATCGTGTCCCCTTATCATGGGATTCTCATCAATAGGGGCATGGGTGTCGGTGTCAAAACCGGAGGATCTCGGGTAGGGGGTCCCAAACTGTGTGTCTAAGGCTAATGGTAACAGGAGGCGGGGGACACAATGTTTACCCAGGTTCGGGCCCTCTCGATGGAGGTAATACCCTACTTCCTGCTTGATTGATCTTGATGATATGAGTATTACAAGAGTTGATCTACCACGAGATCATAGAGGCTAAACCCTAGAAGCTAGCCTGTGATTATGATTGTTGTTTTTCTATGGACTAAACCCTCTAGTTTATATAGACACCGGAGAGGGCTAGGGTTACACAGAGTCGGTTACAGAGAAGGAAATCTACATATCCGAATTGCCAAGCTTGCCTTCCACGCAAAGGAGAGTCCCACTTGGACACGGGACGAAGTCTTCAATCTTGTATCTTCGGCATAAGCATATAGTCCGGCTGTCCGAGGACCCCCTAATCCAGGACTCCTTCAGTAGCCCCTGAACCAGGCTTCAATGACGATGAGTCCGACACGCAGATTGTCTTCGGCATTGCAAGGTGGGTTCTTCCCCAAATCCAGAATACCTGTTGTAACGAGTAGTGTCCGGCTTCCCATTAATGTTGCACTCCTCGGCTTCTGCACTTTAATAATGGCAGTCTCCACGTGTCGAGCGAATGCGAGAAGTCGGGGCATTTTTACATTTGCCACTCTGACCATGTTAGTAAATCATCTATTAAAGAGACATGGATCCTCAGATCCAAATCACACCATCTTCCCCAAGCGGGGATTCATTAGAGCGCGCCCAAAAAAACCATCCCATCATGGCCGGCCCCCGCAGATCCTCCTCTCGCTCCCATAGTGCTAAGCCAGGTGATTGGGTGAAGTGCACCATATCCCAGGACTGGTTGGTGGAGTTGCAGACCCAGGGGTTTCTCCCGCCTGCATATCTCGTCCCCGTCCGAGCTGGACTAGCCACTTATGATGGTGGGGAGCAAGCAGAGAGTTTCCCCAACCCATCCAGGGGGAGCGAGTATGCCTTGTCCCTTACTTTTTGAGGGGCCTCGAATTTCTAATCCATCCATTCCTTTGCGGGCTCCTGGAGTATTACGGCCTCCAGCTGCATAACTTCACTCCTCCCTCCATAGTGCACATCGTAGGTTATGTAGCCCTTTGTGAGCTATTTCTGGGCTGCGAAGCTCATTTCGAGCTATGGAAGAGGCTATTTTGCCTCATCCCCCGCAATCATGAGGGATCAATATATCAAGTGGGCGGAGCCAAAATATGGCGCATCGCCGGGACCGAATACTTGTCTGGCACTCCGAAGAAGACGTCCGAAGACTGGCCTTCGGAGTGGTTTTATTTAGAGGACGTCCCCCTTCCGGACCCTATCCGGATGGGTCTTCCTGAGTTTACCAATGCCCCATTGAGGAAACGCCACAGCTGGTGCCCCCGGAGCCCCCAGGAGGAAGATAACAAGGAGGTCCTTTATCTGATGGGCAGGATACAAACACTGGCCAAATCTGGATTGACAATAATCGAGGTTATGTCAATATGCATAATGCGAGGGGTGCAGCCACTCCAGTACCGGGGGCGTCCCATGTGGCACTTCAATGGAGAGGACGATGCCACCCGCTGCGGTCGGAAAGGTCCGGACTCCGCCACCGCCCTGGCCAAAATATTGTCCGATTTGTATAAAGGAGAAGAAGAAGAGTTCATCCGCATTAAGCCACGGGATGGATTTTCCATGTACAACCCCACAAGCTGGGTGAGCTGCTATCTTTTACTCAACTCTATTCCTTCCTGCGTTCCTTCATCATGAATATTTACCTTGCTAATTCATAGCGGGAACTGCGAAAAGCAGTGAGGGAGGTCCATAGCCTGCCTCCACAGTCGGAGGACCACAACCGGGCCCTCGATCCCGGACTTGAAGAAGATTGGGACGTATCTGTGGAGCTCGTCGACAGGATGTTTTACCAGGCAAGATGTGACGGTGCCTTGGTGGCCATCATAGCCGACTATCCTGGCCTACTCCCTGCATCATATGTAAGTAAAACCGAAGTCCTAACTTCCAAGAAGGGTCCCTTCTTTACGCCTTACCCACCGCACACGTATTGCGCTTTATAGGGAAGGCCATCGGGGCGCCATGCCGAACCCTCGACGACTCACCAACAAGGGGCACCCAAGCCAGGTAGGCTTAAAAGGAAGGCGGTTAGGACCGAGACGCTGTTGCAGAGGTATGATTTAAAACCTGCTCCATGATTATCGTCTTGAAAATATAACAATGTCCATTGTCTCCTGGCAGAAAAAGCACCTGCCAGACTGTGTCCAGAAATCCTGCCGGCCACGCCTCCACCAGCCGGACTCAAGGGCAGAGGATAACGTGGGGACACCGCCGAACGGTCCTCCTACAGAGGATGCAGATAGAATTTCCCTACAAATTCTGAAGTGGAGAGCGCTATGAATCACAGGCGTCGACAGACCGTACTTCGCAACCCTAATTTCTCCAAAGAGGCGTTCAATGCCTTCAACTCGGGAGACACGTACATCCGAGCTGCTCAAGGTGGGCTTGCTAGAGCCACATACCAGTATTTAAAGGATATACGAGTAAGAAAAATCTGATAATTATGTATATCAGTAGCCCCTGAGACTTGAAACAGTTGGCACAACTGATTTAAGGATCATTGTATGCATAGGTTCTTACATAGGAGAATACCCATTTGTCTCAAGAGATGGAGGAGGGCAAAGCCCAGCTATGGGCCGCAGTTGCCAGAATGGAGGAATCCAAGAGGGCTTCATCTGGTAATACTTGTCTCAATCAAAAAGAATGTAATTACGTGTACCAGTTAGTATTCGACATGCTCGCAAATCTAACAATAGATTTTGCAGACAATCCAGGAGTAGATCTGTATATCGTACAAGAGGATGAGCAACATGCTCAACGACAGCTAGAGGCTGGCGAGCACGTGCTTACATGGGTTAGGCGAGAGAAAAACAATCTCCAGGATGCCAATACCCGGCTGGGCGTTGAATTAGAAGATGTTCGGGCCCAGCTTGCTGACTCCATGAAGGAGAATAAGAGGCTTCGACACGGCATTTTTAGTATGTGCTCGGACGAACCTTTATACAGTTCGGCGAAGAAACTGGCTAACAGAGTTATGTCTGTAGGTATGCTGATAGGTCGTCCCGAAGAGGAGATGCCCGGCTCCGCAGGCGATCTTCTGCAAGAACTTCCACAACTGCATGAACAAGTTCGGCAGGTGATGCAGGGTATTGCCCAGGCCTTGTGGCCATCCGCCTCCCTGCCCGGAGGCATGGGGGAGCTTGTGGAGATGCTCAAGGGAGTGCGGCAACGCTTCCGATTATGGAAAATATCAGCCTGTCAACAAGGTGCGAGGGAAGCCTGGGCCATGGTAAAGACGCGGTACACCAAGGTTGATCCGAATCACATGGCCCAGGTCGGACCTATAGGGTCAGATGGGAAAGAGATTCCCGTTAGTCTGGTATATGACCAGGTAGGATTAGCCACAAAGTATTCCCAACATGATTGTAGGCTAGACAACCTGTTGGATGGTATAAAAGAAGAATTTAGCCAGTCTGAGTGACTGTGTACTTCAATTGACATATTTTGTCCCTAGCCGGATTGTAAAGTGTATCCGAATACCCGCTCAGTTATGTAAACCGAGGTACGTGGGGAAACCAGGTGTAGGGGTCATAAGTGCTTGAAAAGACAAGTACCCAACTAGTTATGTTATATTACATGGATAGTAAGAAACATCTTCCAGGGAGAATAGTTCCGTTAAGGGTTCCCTTCCCTGGGTACGCATGCATTAATGTGCATGTCCGAATTGCGAACAGAGACGCAGGATATGAAACATCTAGGGGTTTACATTGTAAATAGGTAAGAAACATCTTTTGTTCACCGACCGAATATTCCCTTAAGAACGCTAGCTTTCGGCTTCACCCAGTCTGAGGTACACGTCTGGCTGACCCGACAATAACAATCGCAGAGGTGCTTCCCTTATGCCCTAGCCGAACTAACGGGAATGTAGGGCATAAACACAGGAGCCAGGCAACCTAGCTTGGCCAAAACTTAAGTCATATCAATGCATATAACGGCGAAAAAAGGTACATATGGAAAAGTGATACATATGTAGTGGGCATAAAGCCCGAAAGATAATTATATTAAGCTTCTATATAAGAAGCCCCCAGGTATAATGAGTGCGCATAGCGCGTCAAGATTGTGTAGTCAAGTCACAATTGAAGCTTTTTAGGACCAAAAAGAAATAAAGAAAGAAATATAATTTAAAAAGAGCGGAGGTAAGGAGACAAACACAGAGTTCGGTGCTAGGCGTAGGATCTTCGGAGTCTGGCCGCGTTCCATGGGTTCGGCTCGAGTCTATTGTCTGATGCATCACGCAGGCGGTACGCTCCTCTAGTGAGAACTTTATCAATGATGATGGGACCCTCCCACTTGGGCTTGAGCTTGTCCCTTTTCTTCTCCGGTAGGCGTAGAACGAGTTCGCCAACGTTATAAGTTTTGGCCCGTACTTCTCTGCTTCGATACCTTCGAGTCTGTTGCTGGTAGAATGCGGAACGGGCTTTTGCGACGTCGCGCTCCTCCTCTAGGGCATCTAGACTATCCTGCCAATCAAGCTCGGCTTCTCTCTCTTCATACATGCGCACTTGAGGTGAGTCATCGCAGGGCAATACTGCCTCCGCGCCGTACACCATGAAGAATGGTGTGTATCCGGTAGTGCGATTCGCCGTGGTCTGCAGTCCCCATAGTACGGAGTCGAGCTCCTCGACCTAGTGCGTATCTGATTCCTTCAAGGATCACACTAGTCTGGGTTTGATGCCGCTCATAATAAGATCATTTGCTCGTTTGACTTGACCGTTTGTTTGGGGGTCCACTCGAGTGTTCGGTGCGTCGAAGAAGGCGATAGAGAGGTAGTGCCTTTTCTCCTAGTCGGGAGATAAAGCGGCTTAAGGCAGCCACGCATCCAGTTAATTTCTGGATTTTCTTGAGGTTTGTTGGGGTAGCCAACTGTGACAAAGCTCGGATTTTAGCCAGATTTGCTTCAATCCCTCTATTGGAAACGATGAAACCCAGAAGCTTTCCGGCAGGGACGCCGAAAACGCATTTTTTCGGATTGAGCTTGATGTCATATGTTCGGAGATTGTCGAACGTAAGCCTCAGGTCGTCTATTAAAGACTCGACGTGTCTAGTTTTGATGACCATGTCGTTTACGTATGCCTGAACTGTTTTGCCGATTTGTGTTTCCAGGCATGTCTGAATCATGCGTTGATAGGTTGCACCGGCGTTTTTGAGCCCGAAAGGCATGGTGTTAAAACAGAAGGGGCCGTATGGAGTGATGAATGCCGTTGCGGCTTGATCGGACTCCGCCATCTTGATTTGATGGTATCCGGAGTATGCGTCAAGGAAGCACAATGTAACGCCCTCGATGCGGCCATCACGGTAACACACACGGTTGATTCATTTTAATTAAGTTTAGTTCAAGTAAGCTACAACCGGACATTAACAAATTCCCATCTGCCCATAACCGCGGGCACGGCTTTCGAAAGTTCAATCCCTGCAGGGGAGTCCCAACTTAGCCCATGACAAGCTCTCACGGTCAACGAAGGAATAGATCTCCACCCGAGACACACCGATCAGGCTCGGTAACCCGGTACAACAAGACAATTCGATAGGTTAAAACAAGTCCAGCAACACCGCCCGAATGTGCCGACAAATCCCGATAGGAGCTGCACATATCTCTTTCTCAGGGCACACTCAGATGAGACTAGCTACGAGTAAAACCAACCATCAAGTTTCCCCGAGGTGGCCCCGCAGGCAGCTCAGTTCGGACCAACACTCAGAGGGAGCACTGGCCCAAGGGGGGCTAAAATACGATGACCCTTGAGTCTGCAGAACCCAAGGGAAAGAAAAGGCTAGGCGGCAAAGGGTAAAACCAAGGTTGGGCATTGCTGGAAAAGCTTTAATCGAGGCGAAATATCAAGGGGTTCCCATTATAACCCAACCGCGTAAGGAACGCAAAATCCGGGAACATAACACCGATATGACGGAAACTAGGGCGGCAAGAGTGGAACAAAACACTAGGCGAGAGGCCGAGCCTTCCACCCTTTACCAAGTATATAGATGTATTAAGATAACATAGCAATATAGTGATATCCCAACAAGCAAAATAAATGTCCCAACAAGGAACGGCTCCAATCTTCACCTGCAGCTAACAACGCTATAAGAAGGGCTGAGCAAAGCGGTAACATAGCCAAGCAACGGTTTGCTAGGACAATGGTGGGTTAGAGGTTCAATCATGCAATTGGGAGGCTGACAAGCAAAAGGTAGGCATCGTAGCATTGGCATAGCAAGAGCGAGCAAACTAGCATAGCAAAGATAGTAGTGATTTCTAGGGTATGATCATCTTGCCTGCACAGTTGTCAGAGCTGACTAGATCCTCACAAGCAAACTCAACAGGCTCCTCGGTAGCGAGCTCGTCTCCCGGCTCTACCCAAACAAGACAAACAAGCAACAAGGATACAATCAACCACGTGCAAGACCAAGCAATACGATGAAATGATGATATGCTATGCGGGAGGCAAAATGCAAGATATGACAGGAAATGCATGAACCTGGCATCAACTTGGAAAACCAAGTGTGCCACTGGATAGAGGGGAAGAAATCACCTGAAAACGATATAAAGATCATTGGAATCGGAGCTACGGTTTGGAAATGGCAAGCGTTTTAAGATATGACACCGGTCTGCGATTTACAGCAAGTAGGCATCTAAATGGAACGAAATGAACGTGCTATAGCCACCAAACATGAAAACAAAATACATGGCAGTGATGTACACAAGATGGTTAACAAAACACTAGCACTGAGCCATAGGCAATTTCATCCATTAGGAGGTTCAAACAAGCATGGTAAAAATGAATATGCAAAACAGATTCCAGACTTAGTGAAATTAACACTAGCCTGAAATTTCAGATCACGATGCTCCCTTTGGAGCAGCAAAACAACCTGATAAATGACCTGAACATGACAAGTAAGAACATGGCATGGAGCTACTCAACAAGCTTAACAAAACACCCAAAGTGACCTGGGGCCAAAAGGGTTCACAAGATACTCTACCGAGCTCACGAACATAGCTCGAACACAATCAGTTTTCAGACTTAGTGAAAACTGAGACATGCTGAAATTATAACTCACGAAGGCATGTAAACGAGCTCGATGCACTCACTACGGTGCAAGTCATGGCAAGGCAAGCATATATCTAGAAAGAAGACACAATATGCTAGCTACACAAGGCAAGAACAAAGGCATAGCATGCATGAAACACTAACGGTAGCATCGGCAAAATCGCAAACAAGTTGACGATCTGCCCAGATTAACAACGAAGCAAAAGTTGAGCTCGATTAAGTCAACCTAGAGCACTCCAAATATGCGAACAAAGAGATGGATGGATAGAGAAAAACATAAATAGCAAAACTCCCTTATTGATCATCCTCAAAAGAGGCACGGATCACTAGGAAACAAGCTGGACATATAGCATCATGAACTAAAATATCCTAGACTTAGTGAAAATCACTAAGTCCCTGAAATCAGCAATCTCAGGTACCTCTCTTCGCAAGCTTGCACAAGACAACACACACATCCTAAAAATGCATGGGTGACACTTCTGGAAAGAAGACAAAATGCTTAACAATTCATCCCAAAGGGGCACAGGCATATCATGCACGGATTAAACATGGCAAAAATGACAAAAGTGCATGATGAACTAACGGATCTGCAATTTAACTCACGAAGCCATCTTCTAACAGCATTTAGGGCAACAAGATGACCTCAAATGCAAATGATGCAATGGAATGAAATGATGTACATGTCGAGGCGAAGATTTTGATATATCATATGCCCAAATCGGAGCTACGGATGCAAAGTTACGGGCAGTCAAAGAATGCATCATGAACTAGGGTTTGGGGAAAAAGTCAACCGATGCCCAGATCCAGATCTGGATCGGCACGCTTCCTGAGGCGGCGCCGGAGACACTGTAGCAGCCGGAGTCGGAGCTCGCCAGAGACGCGGACGCCGGTCAGGGAGGAGGCTGCCGGGG